>NC_135934.1:10540199-10545199 GCF_964058835.1 Carex rostrata
GGGTTTAGGGTTTAGGGTTTAGGGTTTAGGGTTTAGGGTTTAGGGTTTAGGGTTTAGGGTTTAGGGTTTAGGGTTTAGGGTTTAGGGTTTAGGGTTTAGGGTTTAGGGTTTAGGGTTTAGGGTTTAGGGTTTAGGGTTTAGGGTTTAGGGTTTAGGGTTTAGGGTTTAGGGTTTAGGGTTTAGGGTTTAGGGTTTAGGGTTTAGGGTTTAGGGTTTAGGGTTTAGGGTTTAGGGTTTAGGGTTTAGGGTTTAGGGTTTAGGGTTTAGGGTTTAGGGTTTAGGGTTTAGGGTTTAGGGTTTAGGGTTTAGGGTTTAGGGTTTAGGGTTTAGGGTTTAGGGTTTAGGGTTTAGGGTTTAGGGTTTAGGGTTTAGGGTTTAGGGTTTAGGGTTTAGGGTTTAGGGTTTAGGGTTTAGGGTTTAGGGTTTAGGGTTTAGGGTTTAGGGTTTAGGGTTTAGGGTTTAGGGTTTAGGGTTTAGGGTTTAGGGTTTAGGGTTTAGGGTTTAGGGTTTAGGGTTTAGGGTTTAGGGTTTAGGGTTTAGGGTTTAGGGTTTAGGGTTTAGGGTTTAGGGTTTAGGGTTTAGGGTTTAGGGTTTAGGGTTTAGGGTTTAGGGTTTAGGGTTTAGGGTTTAGGGTTTAGGGTTTAGGGTTTAGGGTTTAGGGTTTAGGGTTTAGGGTTTAGGGTTTAGGGTTTAGGGTTTAGGGTTTAGGGTTTAGGGTTTAGGGTTTAGGGTTTAGGGTTTAGGGTTTAGGGTTTAGGGTTTAGGGTTTAGGGTTTAGGGTTTAGGGTTTAGGGTTTAGGGTTTAGGGTTTAGGGTTTAGGGTTTAGGGTTTAGGGTTTAGGGTTTAGGGTTTAGGGTTTAGGGTTTAGGGTTTAGGGTTTAGGGTTTAGGGTTTAGGGTTTAGGGTTTAGGGTTTAGGGTTTAGGGTTTAGGGTTTAGGGTTTAGGGTTTAGGGTTTAGGGTTTAGGGTTTAGGGTTTAGGGTTTAGGGTTTAGGGTTTAGGGTTTAGGGTTTAGGGTTTAGGGTTTAGGGTTTAGGGTTTAGGGTTTAGGGTTTAGGGTTTAGGGTTTAGGGTTTAGGGTTTAGGGTTTAGGGTTTAGGGTTTAGGGTTTAGGGTTTAGGGTTTAGGGTTTAGGGTTTAGGGTTTAGGGTTTAGGGTTTAGGGTTTAGGGTTTAGGGTTTAGGGTTTAGGGTTTAGGGTTTAGGGTTTAGGGTTTAGGGTTTAGGGTTTAGGGTTTAGGGTTTAGGGTTTAGGGTTTAGGGTTTAGGGTTTAGGGTTTAGGGTTTAGGGTTTAGGGTTTAGGGTTTAGGGTTTAGGGTTTAGGGTTTAGGGTTTAGGGTTTAGGGTTTAGGGTTTAGGGTTTAGGGTTTAGGGTTTAGGGTTTAGGGTTTAGGGTTTAGGGTTTAGGGTTTAGGGTTTAGGGTTTAGGGTTTAGGGTTTAGGGTTTAGGGTTTAGGGTTTAGGGTTTAGGGTTTAGGGTTTAGGGTTTAGGGTTTAGGGTTTAGGGTTTAGGGTTTAGGGTTTAGGGTTTAGGGTTTAGGGTTTAGGGTTTAGGGTTTAGGGTTTAGGGTTTAGGGTTTAGGGTTTAGGGTTTAGGGTTTAGGGTTTAGGGTTTAGGGTTTAGGGTTTAGGGTTTAGGGTTTAGGGTTTAGGGTTTAGGGTTTAGGGTTTAGGGTTTAGGGTTTAGGGTTTAGGGTTTAGGGTTTAGGGTTTAGGGTTTAGGGTTTAGGGTTTAGGGTTTAGGGTTTAGGGTTTAGGGTTTAGGGTTTAGGGTTTAGGGTTTAGGGTTTAGGGTTTAGGGTTTAGGGTTTAGGGTTTAGGGTTTAGGGTTTAGGGTTTAGGGTTTAGGGTTTAGGGTTTAGGGTTTAGGGTTTAGGGTTTAGGGTTTAGGGTTTAGGGTTTAGGGTTTAGGGTTTAGGGTTTAGGGTTTAGGGTTTAGGGTTTAGGGTTTAGGGTTTAGGGTTTAGGGTTTAGGGTTTAGGGTTTAGGGTTTAGGGTTTAGGGTTTAGGGTTTAGGGTTTAGGGTTTAGGGTTTAGGGTTTAGGGTTTAGGGTTTAGGGTTTAGGGTTTAGGGTTTAGGGTTTAGGGTTTAGGGTTTAGGGTTTAGGGTTTAGGGTTTAGGGTTTAGGGTTTAGGGTTTAGGGTTTAGGGTTTAGGGTTTAGGGTTTAGGGTTTAGGGTTTAGGGTTTAGGGTTTAGGGTTTAGGGTTTAGGGTTTAGGGTTTAGGGTTTAGGGTTTAGGGTTTAGGGTTTAGGGTTTAGGGTTTAGGGTTTAGGGTTTAGGGTTTAGGGTTTAGGGTTTAGGGTTTAGGGTTTAGGGTTTAGGGTTTAGGGTTTAGGGTTTAGGGTTTAGGGTTTAGGGTTTAGGGTTTAGGGTTTAGGGTTTAGGGTTTAGGGTTTAGGGTTTAGGGTTTAGGGTTTAGGGTTTAGGGTTTAGGGTTTAGGGTTTAGGGTTTAGGGTTTAGGGTTTAGGGTTTAGGGTTTAGGGTTTAGGGTTTAGGGTTTAGGGTTTAGGGTTTAGGGTTTAGGGTTTAGGGTTTAGGGTTTAGGGTTTAGGGTTTAGGGTTTAGGGTTTAGGGTTTAGGGTTTAGGGTTTAGGGTTTAGGGTTTAGGGTTTAGGGTTTAGGGTTTAGGGTTTAGGGTTTAGGGTTTAGGGTTTAGGGTTTAGGGTTTAGGGTTTAGGGTTTAGGGTTTAGGGTTTAGGGTTTAGGGTTTAGGGTTTAGGGTTTAGGGTTTAGGGTTTAGGGTTTAGGGTTTAGGGTTTAGGGTTTAGGGTTTAGGGTTTAGGGTTTAGGGTTTAGGGTTTAGGGTTTAGGGTTTAGGGTTTAGGGTTTAGGGTTTAGGGTTTAGGGTTTAGGGTTTAGGGTTTAGGGTTTAGGGTTTAGGGTTTAGGGTTTAGGGTTTAGGGTTTAGGGTTTAGGGTTTAGGGTTTAGGGTTTAGGGTTTAGGGTTTAGGGTTTAGGGTTTAGGGTTTAGGGTTTAGGGTTTAGGGTTTAGGGTTTAGGGTTTAGGGTTTAGGGTTTAGGGTTTAGGGTTTAGGGTTTAGGGTTTAGGGTTTAGGGTTTAGGGTTTAGGGTTTAGGGTTTAGGGTTTAGGGTTTAGGGTTTAGGGTTTAGGGTTTAGGGTTTAGGGTTTAGGGTTTAGGGTTTAGGGTTTAGGGTTTAGGGTTTAGGGTTTAGGGTTTAGGGTTTAGGGTTTAGGGTTTAGGGTTTAGGGTTTAGGGTTTAGGGTTTAGGGTTTAGGGTTTAGGGTTTAGGGTTTAGGGTTTAGGGTTTAGGGTTTAGGGTTTAGGGTTTAGGGTTTAGGGTTTAGGGTTTAGGGTTTAGGGTTTAGGGTTTAGGGTTTAGGGTTTAGGGTTTAGGGTTTAGGGTTTAGGGTTTAGGGTTTAGGGTTTAGGGTTTAGGGTTTAGGGTTTAGGGTTTAGGGTTTAGGGTTTAGGGTTTAGGGTTTAGGGTTTAGGGTTTAGGGTTTAGGGTTTAGGGTTTAGGGTTTAGGGTTTAGGGTTTAGGGTTTAGGGTTTAGGGTTTAGGGTTTAGGGTTTAGGGTTTAGGGTTTAGGGTTTAGGGTTTAGGGTTTAGGGTTTAGGGTTTAGGGTTTAGGGTTTAGGGTTTAGGGTTTAGGGTTTAGGGTTTAGGGTTTAGGGTTTAGGGTTTAGGGTTTAGGGTTTAGGGTTTAGGGTTTAGGGTTTAGGGTTTAGGGTTTAGGGTTTAGGGTTTAGGGTTTAGGGTTTAGGGTTTAGGGTTTAGGGTTTAGGGTTTAGGGTTTAGGGTTTAGGGTTTAGGGTTTAGGGTTTAGGGTTTAGGGTTTAGGGTTTAGGGTTTAGGGTTTAGGGTTTAGGGTTTAGGGTTTAGGGTTTAGGGTTTAGGGTTTAGGGTTTAGGGTTTAGGGTTTAGGGTTTAGGGTTTAGGGTTTAGGGTTTAGGGTTTAGGGTTTAGGGTTTAGGGTTTAGGGTTTAGGGTTTAGGGTTTAGGGTTTAGGGTTTAGGGTTTAGGGTTTAGGGTTTAGGGTTTAGGGTTTAGGGTTTAGGGTTTAGGGTTTAGGGTTTAGGGTTTAGGGTTTAGGGTTTAGGGTTTAGGGTTTAGGGTTTAGGGTTTAGGGTTTAGGGTTTAGGGTTTAGGGTTTAGGGTTTAGGGTTTAGGGTTTAGGGTTTAGGGTTTAGGGTTTAGGGTTTAGGGTTTAGGGTTTAGGGTTTAGGGTTTAGGGTTTAGGGTTTAGGGTTTAGGGTTTAGGGTTTAGGGTTTAGGGTTTAGGGTTTAGGGTTTAGGGTTTAGGGTTTAGGGTT
This sequence comes from Carex rostrata, assembly GCF_964058835.1. NCBI lineage: Eukaryota > Viridiplantae > Streptophyta > Magnoliopsida > Poales > Cyperaceae > Carex > Carex rostrata. The sequence continues at coordinate 10,544,482 of NC_135934.1, forward strand.
TAGGGTTTAGGGTTTAGGGTTTAGGGTTTAGGGTTTAGGGTTTAGGGTTTAGGGTTTAGGGTTTAGGGTTTAGGGTTTAGGGTTTAGGGTTTAGGGTTTAGGGTTTAGGGTTTAGGGTTTAGGGTTTAGGGTTTAGGGTTTAGGGTTTAGGGTTTAGGGTTTAGGGTTTAGGGTTTAGGGTTTAGGGTTTAGGGTTTAGGGTTTAGGGTTTAGGGTTTAGGGTTTAGGGTTTAGGGTTTAGGGTTTAGGGTTTAGGGTTTAGGGTTTAGGGTTTAGGGTTTAGGGTTTAGGGTTTAGGGTTTAGGGTTTAGGGTTTAGGGTTTAGGGTTTAGGGTTTAGGGTTTAGGGTTTAGGGTTTAGGGTTTAGGGTTTAGGGTTTAGGGTTTAGGGTTTAGGGTTTAGGGTTTAGGGTTTAGGGTTTAGGGTTTAGGGTTTAGGGTTTAGGGTTTAGGGTTTAGGGTTTAGGGTTTAGGGTTTAGGGTTTAGGGTTTAGGGTTTAGGGTTTAGGGTTTAGGGTTTAGGGTTTAGGGTTTAGGGTTTAGGGTTTAGGGTTTAGGGTTTAGGGTTTAGGGTTTAGGGTTTAGGGTTTAGGGTTTAGGGTTTAGGGTTTAGGGTTTAGGGTTTAGGGTTTAGGGTTTAGGGTTTAGGGTTTAGGGTTTAGGGTTTAGGGTTTAGGGTTTAGGGTTTAGGGTTTAGGGTTTAGGGTTTAGGGTTTAGG